>NC_064615.1:1135721594-1135759094 GCF_023898315.1 Schistocerca nitens | reverse complement strand
CACTTGAATGCAATGGAGAAGGTTCAACAATGAAGCATATGAGAAACACAAGCCAAATGAGAAAAATTACTGGTTGGCCATATGTGCATTATCCACTTGCTTGTCATCGATTTGTGTGTGAACACCACCTATCATTCCTATCCTGCACCATTACTGATGACTAGAAAATTTGTCTTTGTGCTAATGCAAGGGAAAGAAAAGAAAGAAATGGTTTAGTCCAAACAAAGCAGTAATGCCACATAAAAAGACTTGCATGCATCCACATAAGATTGTGTTATGCATCTGGTGGAACAGTGGCCATGTGGTGTACAAAGAGTTGCTTGCATGAGGTGTAACTCTCCTGTTGCCATTTATTGTCATCAACAGACATCTTCCAGATGAAATCCCAGAACAACAACTAGGAAGACTGTGTGAAGTGATGCTATTCCACAATAACAGCAACCGGAATTCTGCGACACTGGCCAGTAACACTATACAACAACTGGGTTGGGAAGTCAATCTGCAACCACCTTTTCACCTGACATTGCACCCACAGATTTCACCTTTTCTGCTCTCTGTTGAATGATCTTCACAAACTTTCTTTTGGGGTGAAAATACACTTTGAACATGGCTCTACAAGTTCTTTGCTACAAAAGCACATGATTTTTACAGTTATGGATTCAGAAAGTTACCCCAACATTGGCAGACTTCAGTGATCAGTGAAGCAGATTATATTATTTTCGATTATTTAAGTCTCCATTACGTATAGTGTGTGTTTTTGGAATTCTAGAAAATATTTGAGTCTTATGCACCAGCCTAAGATGTTCTGTTGGTCATGAAACTGTTAATGTAGAAATAAACAATCAAAGGCTAAGTCTGGAATAACATTTGCCACACTCTGTCCCTGTGTCAGTCAATAAATTTTCTTAAACCTGCAGGCCAACTGCATGAGGAGTTGTGGTGGACTGATTGATTGAGAATGTCAGTGATGGGGTGAGTTGGAACAGGGAGTAATATAAGACGCTAAGAGGCACAGGGACACATACAGGTACTGAGGGAAGGAGGATTGCGGAACTTAAGCATGAGCGAAGGAGAACTCCCATATGTTTAAATTAGGGAAGCTGATATTGGAGTGGAAGGGGTGACAGAATTGGAGATGGGTCTCGAGAATATAGTACACAGGTTGTGAAGCTATGACCAAGTCAGGCATCTTGTACTCAGTAGCATGTTGTCATTGCGTAGTCAATTACCCTCTTGGCAGGCGAGGGATAATGGTGGCACCAGTGTGCGATTTGCAGGGGGGGATGGGGGGATTTCCCCCACTCTGCATCAGACCATCCCCTCCTCTGGTTTTAGTTTTGCATCCCAACCTGGGATGCTTATTTCCCATGCACTGGAGTAAAACTTTACATATAAATTTGTGGAGCCAAATAATGAATGTTATTAATAAGTCTTACTAGTAATACTATTAATATGTTACAGTTTTCTATCATTAGAATAAGTACAACTTTTCACTAATGTGCCTCTTCTTTTCGAATTCCCCTTGTATATCTGTACCCGTACGTAGATGATTTTGTAAATAAGCTTTACCTATAATGTACTTTTACAGATATAACAAGGGATAGCTTTTCTGATAGTGCATACGCGTCAATAGTGAGTTTCAGCATTAACATCTATTTATAAATAGCTGTTTAACCATGCGTAATGCCACGGTCCAAGCTAGTAACATATATAACTCTACTAACCCCCTAAGACATTCCTCCCCCCCCCCCCTGGTAAAAGCACAAATCGCACCCTGGGTGGCACCCAGGCTATTTCACACATCAGTCAGGTAGCAAAATACAGCTTTGGGAGAGAAGCAGGATTACAGGGACAATACTCTTCGTTTCAAGACATGATGATGAGTTTTCAAATCACTGGCCGTGAATATGGTTAACTTGATCCAGTCCCCAATAACATTGGAAATTTTCCTCTTTAAGAAGCTCAACTGTGCTGAGTGATAGTTGTATACGTAAATATATTTAACTCAAGATGATGATTTTAATATGAGCCACGACTACAGAATAAGGGAACTGTGATCTAAACATTACTACTTATCGACTGGATAGAAAAGATGGCGGCGAGTATAGACGTTATAGTAAACTGCTCCGCGAAATTTAGTAGTATTATTGATATAAATTGCGTATTGTGCAATGAAGAGGTTATAGAAGGTATCAGATTGTGTCCAGTGATTAATAAGTGGATTCACTCATCGTGTTTGTGTAAAATAAATACGACAGATCACTCATGTTGTTGTGGCCAGACGCAGTGTGATCCACAAGTAACTGCTCTCACGAAATTTTTAAATGGTCACAATGAATCCGTTGAAGATTGTCTGAAACAGGATTTACAGAATGCAAGAAAATACGTCCTCGACATTGAAAAAGTGGTAAGTTCTTTTGAAAAAAGAAGAAACTCGGAAGAAAGTGTTATTTGTAATCGTTTCCCTAATCCTATAGAAACGATCCATTCAAAACATCATGAACCTATGTTAACATTATTCTCGGCAAATACTAACAAGTGCAGCAAGCTGTTATTACACAGGCCTACTGAACAATTAAACGCTGCGAGTGTGATGTTTAAGTCTGCCAATGATGAAAACAGCAACCTCAAAAAAGTGAGTTTAACTTGTAAATCTACAGGGAAGAAACTTAATGTCAATCCAGTGCCAAATAAAAGTGAAATATGTATATTAGGAGATAGCCATGCCAAAGGAGTAGCCAGTATAATGATAGCTATGCAATCTCGCTACAAAATTACTAGTGTTGTGAAATCAGGTGCACCTCTTGGCGAGATTGTGAAAAACTGTGAAAAGCTAACAAAAAATTCCTCTGTCTGTGTCATAATAGGTGGTGCAAACGATGTTTATGGTAATGAAAGCCATCATGCAACAAGAGCACTCAAAGAAACTTTGGAAAAACTCTCACATATAAAAGTTTTCGTGCTTAGTGTTCCACATAGGCATGACTTAATAAGTAGCTCGTGTGTTAACCTAGAAATTAACAAAGTCAACAGGAAAGTAAGAAAACTCTGCTGCAGTTTCCCACAGGCTACCTTTATTGACGCAAACAGCATGGAGAGAGCTCACTTTACAAAGCATGGTATGCACAGGAACACACAGAGAAAGGAAGCTATGTGCAAACAATTATTAAATTCTATTAACTGCAACACAGTGGAAGGTCGTGCTGTAATCCCTCTGCCAGTATGCTTAATAACAAAAACGAAGAAAATGAATGGATCAGAAGTTTCAGTACCTAGATGCTCAGATGATTCTGTTTCTTCACCAAACAGAGATAACTCAATGGTTACATGTACTGCAGAAGAAGAAAAGGCAGCATTTCCACTCTGTGAACCTACAGCAACACCACTTGTGCACCTGCCTACATGCAGTTCGTCAAAAATATCACTGCCAGCAGAAACACCAGCTGCAACAGCAGTACAACCCCTGGAGCCTACAGCAACAGCAATCTTATCCCCACCTGCAAGCAAGTCAATAGCTTCATCATCTCCAAGGGAATTGGCAGCATCAGCTCAAGGTAAATCAACAAGCAAGTCATCAGTTTCATCATCTTCAGTAAAGAATGAAGCATCTACTGAAGAAAAATCGACATCATCACAGAGAACAGGAGGTAAACGTAAAGTTGTGTGTCCTCCTCATCTGAAGGATTTTTTAACCACAGGCACGAGAAAGAAGAAACCACCAAAATAGGTAATAATCCAAACAACTTCTCCATTTTTCATCAAAACATAAGGGGAATAAGAAGCAAACTAGATCAATTAGAAGTTAACATAAATAACAAAAACTTTATGAACAATGCTCAGATCTTATGTTTCTCTGAACACCATATTACAGAAGGAATTGAAATGTTACATATAGACAGTTATAGCCTTGCCACCTACTACTGTAGAGATAGCACGAGAAAAGGTGGAGTAGTAATTTTCATTAAGAATAATTTAACTTTTAGATCTGTAGATGTAAGGAAATATTGCAGTGACCAACAGTTTGAAGTGTGTGCAATAGAAGTGACATTAAACAGTTCCAAATTAATAGTAGTTACAGTGTACAGGGCACCAGGAACCAATTTCACAGTCTTTATGGTTCAGTTAGAATTGTTACTATCAACCTTATTTTCTAAAAATAATGACATTATCTTACTTGGGGACTTTAATGTCAACTTCGCAATGGAATGCAACAACAAAGTAGAGCTCCAGAATTTGCTGAGTTCCTACAATCTTACATCAGTGGTTGACTTTCCTACTAGGATCACACCTGACTGTCAATCTCTGATAGACAATATATTTTTAGATGTAAATTTATACCAGAACTTCACTGTCACTGCAATAGTAAATGGCATATCAGACCATGATGGACAGCTCCTCACTCTACATGACTACAGACCTGTCAAGAAAGCAGTCCCATCCTGGAAGGCAATCAGACTTATGAACAAAGAGACCCTGGAATTTTTTAACCATAAGCTGCAGCATGAAGATTGGAATTCAGTTCGCAGAGTAGATGATGTTGATACAAAGTTCAACATATTCATAAATGAATTCCTATCCCACTTTGAAGAAGCTTTTCCTAAAAAGTTTGTTAGGAACAATATTTCCTCGTCCTTAAAGAAGCCATGGATCACAAAGGGTATTCGAGTGTCATGTAAATATAAGAGAGAACTTTATGTTGCAACCAGAGGGTCAAGGGACAGAGAATTAATCAGCCATTATAACATGTATTGTAAAATCCTAAAGAAAGTTATTCAGACATCAAAAGCACTGTATTATGTAAAAGAAATTGATAACTCCAATAATAAAATGAAGACTGTCTGGCAAATAGTTAACAAGGAGACAGGGAACAATAAAAAAAGAGCTGTAGAAAACTTCATAATCAAACATGAAGGGAATCTTGTGCAAAATCCTGAGATCATAGCTTAAATCTTTAATAAACACTTCCTGTCAGTGTCTGAGCAAATAGGCTGCAAGGGTTCTGTGAATGATGCCCTGACCTTTTTGCGAAATGCTTTCCCTAACAAAATCATCCAAATGCATATTAGACCTGTTACAGTATCAGAAATTGAAAGAACAATTGCCTCCATGAAAACCAAGAACTCCTGTGGAGTAGACAATATTTCTAGCAAATTGTTAAAGCAGTGTTGTACTTCTGTACGCAATATACTGTGTCATATTTTCAATGCCTCTTTGCAGCAAGGAATTGTTCCTGATAGACTAAAGTATGCTATCGTGAAGCCTCTCTTTAAGAAAGGGGAGAAAACTGATGTTAAAAATTTCAGACCAATATCTCTCCTGACTGTGTTTTCAAAGGTACTAGAAAAGCTCATGTATTCTAGAATTTTAGAACACCTATATAAATTCAATATTCTCAGCAAACATCAGTTTGGTTTCCGGAAAGGTCTGTCAACTGAACAAGCAATATATGCTTTTATAGATAAGGTTTTGGAATCTCTAAATGAGAAAATGGTGACAACAGGGTTATTTTGTGATTTATGTAAAGCCTTTGACACTGTGAACCACCAAATACTGTTACTGAAGGCAGACCATCTAGGAATAAGTGGTGTAGCAAATAACTGGCTTCAGTCATACCTGACAGAGAGGAAACAGAAAGTAGTCTTAGATAAGTCAGACAATTTGTGTGGTGGAATGATTTCATCGGAATGGAGACACATAAATTGTGGAGTTCCACAGGGCTCTATTCTTGGTCCTTTACTGTTCCTGTTATTTATAAATGATTTACCTTATTCTTCAATGATTCAGTGCAATTTTACCATCTTTGCAGATGATACTAACATAATGGTTAATGGTCTTAAATGTGAAAATGTTCAAGAGTCTGTTAATACTATTCTTATAGATTTAATGAAATGGTTTACTGCAAATGGTCTTTCACTTAACCTGAGTAAGACTAATTATATTCAGTTCACCCCAACTGCCAAAAATGAGGAAGAAATGACTGTTAAATATGCCACACAGGTCATAGAAAGAGTGGAAGTAACAAAGTTTCTAGGCGTGAAGATTGACTGTAGAGTAAACTGGTCCCATCACATTTTAGATCTTTACAAGAGACTCAGCTCTTCAGTTTTTGCAATGCGCATCATCTCTGTCAGTGCAAACTTAAGCATTAAAAAAACGGCATACTATGGTTACTTCCATTCTTTGATGGCATATGGAATTATTTTCTGGGTAAATCAACCTCTTGCAAAGAAAATATTCATTGCTCAGAAGCGTGTTGTAAGAGTGATGTCTGGTGTAGATCCTAGATGCAGCTGCAGAAGCCTATTCCGGAATCTGGGAATTCTTACAACTACTTCTCAATATATATACTGACTTATGTGTTTCATAAGTAAAAACACTGATTTATACAAATGTAACAGTGAATACCATCAGTATAACACAAGGAGGAAACATGATTTCCACACTGAAGGTAAAAATTTGAAGATTGTGCAGAAGGGTGTACAGTCCTCTGGTATAAAGATATTTAATGCTCTTCCTCCAGAAATCAAATGTGAAATTGCCAACAAATCTACATTTAAAGAGCTTCTGAGGCAATTTCTTTTAGCCATGTCAATTTACAGTTTGGAAGAGTTTATGAAACACAGTGAGAAACGGCCTTAAAATACACTCCTGGAAATTGAAATAAGAACACCGTGAATTCATTGTCCCAGGAAGGGGAAACTTTATTGACACATTCCTGGGGTCAGATACATCACATGATCACACTGATAGAACCACAGGCACATAGACACAGGCAACAGAGCATGCACAATGTCGCCACTAGTACAGTGTATATCCACCTTTCGCAGCAATGCAGGCTGCTATTCTCCCATGGAGACGATCGTAGAGATGCTGGATGTAGTCCTGTGGAATGGCTTGCCATGCCATTTCCACCTGGCGCCTCAGTTGGACCAGCGTTCGTGCTGGACGTGCAGACCGCGTGAGACGACGCTTCATCCAGTCCCAAACATGCTCAATGGGGGACAGATCCGGAGATCTTGCTGGCCAGGGTAGTTGACTTACACCTTCTAGAGCACGTTGGGTGGCACGGGATACATGCGGACGTGCATTGTCCTGTTGGAACAGCAAGTTCCCTTGCCGGTCTAGGAATGGTAGAACGATGGGTTCGATGACGGTTTGGATGTACCGTGCACTATTCAGTGTCCCCTCGACGATCACCAGTGGTGTACGGCCAGTGTAGGAGATCGCTCCCCACACCATGACGCCGGGTGTTGGCCCTGTGTGCCTCGGTCGTATGCAGTCCTGATTGTGGCGCTCACCTGCACGGCGCCAAACATGCATACGACCATCATTGGCACCAAGGCAGAAGCGACTCTCATCGCTGAAGACGACACGTCTCCATTCGTCCCTCCATTCACGCCTGTCGCGACACCACTGGAGGCGGGCTGCACGATGTTGGGGCGTGAGCGGAAGACGGCCTAACGGTGTGCGGGACCATAGCCCAGCTTCATGGAGACGGTTGCGAATGGTCCTCGCCGATACCCCAGGAGCAACAGTGTCCCTAATTTGCTGGGAAGTGGCGGTGCGGTCCCCTACGGCACTGCGTAGGATCCTACGGTCTTGGCGTGCATCCGTGCGTCGCTGCGGCCCGGTCCCAGGTCGACGGGCACGTGCACCTTCCGCCGACCACTGGCGACAACATCGATGTACTGTGGAGACCTCACGCCCCACGTGTTGAGCAATTCGGCGGTACGTCCACCCGGCCTCCCGCATGCCCACTATACGCCCTCGCTCAAAGTCCGTCAACTGCACATACGGTTCACGTCCACGCTGTCGCGGCATGCTACCAGTGTTAAAGACTGCGATGGAGCTCCGTATGCCACGGCAAACTGGCTGACACTGACGGCGGCGGTGCACAAATGCTGCGCAGCTAGCGCCATTCGACGCCCAACACCGCGGTTCCTGGTGTGTCCGCTGTGCCGTGCGTGTGATCATTGCTTGTACAGCCCTCTCGCAGTGTCCGGAGCAAGTATGGTGGGTCTGACACACCGGTGTCAATGTGTTCTTTTTTCCATTTCCAGGAGTGTATGATGTATTATCATATAAATTAAACATTAAGCTGAACATTCTTGTCACATATGTAACTCTTTTAGTGTTAACTGCTTATATTTAACAGTCTGGGTTATATGACCTTTTCAGGTTTAATTTACTTTGTTTTATACCTGTAATCTGTAGGTCTAAGGATTCTCATTCCATTATATTGTGTTATGGATCATTGTAGTGGTTAAGTAACTTTATACTCTTTACCTGTAAACATAGTGTACAAGTACTTGTCACTGACAATGTAAAAATTGACACACACTACATCCATGCGAAATTGTCACAGTTGGATCCATGGTGTAAGAAATAAATAAATAAATAAATAAATGTAGTGGGCCAATTTGTAATGTTAGCTCACCTTTACAATGACTAATTTTTAAATGTCAATTTGATAGTTAAAAATTTGTCTTCTTTCTCTTTCATCATGTTTCCCTCACAATCTACCACTGTATAATTTTAAACACAACTGCACATTTGTGACCAATCTTTTGTAGTTACAAAGGCACTGCCAATTTTCAGTATGAATTATGTACCATGTAATTAACATCCAGTGCCAAGTTCAAGTATAAGTAAAAAATTTTGAACAACTGTTTCACTAAAATAGTTTAGCAAAAATAATATGGAAAAAATACCAAATAATAAAATATTAAAGTGATAACTTCAATATGTAATTAAGCTACTGAAGAAAGCAAAAATCTCACCTGCCAGTACCTCCTCTGGGTGTACCTCTTCCTGCTCCTGCAATAAAATTAAAAAGCTGAATAACTTTACATGAACTGAATTTAAGCATAAATCAAACACCTTCAAATGTGTCAGCGGAATGTCATCTCACTGCACATGTTAGTAAGTTGGTGAATTATATAATGACAGAGATTACGAATCAGGTGCAGTGACGAGTAGATACATGAGAAATTTTATTAAAGTCCAATTGACGAAAACTGCATAATAATACAAATGAAGAATCACAAAATATTTCTATTTCAATTGAGCTTAACTGTCTGAATTCACTAGAGCTGCCAGCTGCCACTTACAGCCACTGCCACAGAGCAGAACAAAGGAGCCCACAAAACACAAGTCAACAAGGTGGGAATGTAGACTACAGGTGCTAGATGCATGAAGGCTGGTGCAAGGATAATGCCAGTGACTGAAATAGAAGTGCAGCATAGTTTGCTGGAAAGAACACCCCTCAAATATGATCTGGTGGAGTAGTCCGAAGGATCATGGAGGGGGAAATGAATAAGAGACCATTATAAAATTACAGATCATAGAGAGAGTGATAGGGTTTATTATGCCTATATCTGCTGCTACCAGGGCAGAAATTTGAAATTGATTCTTGGTCCCAGAGAGCCATCTGAGGTTGCCCCACACAACAGAAGAGGGAGTGGAACAGTTAAGTGAACTAGTAAATGGACATTTGAAAATTGGTGTCAGATGTAGCTGCATCATGTCCACACTTGCTTAGAAGCCTGTGGGAACCACTTCGGACAGGTTCTCTAATGGTTGTCTTGTCTCAGCATGTTGAGTGCTGTAATGTACTGTACAGGATTTCTGGGCTTGAGTCTGTATGATCCTTTTTGCTCGTTATTCTCTAAGGGGTAGTTTGCTGCAGTTTTTTCCTTTCTTCTTCTACTTCTTTTTCACTTTATGAGTCAGGGATTCTTGCCCGCTCTGGTTTTACAGTTGTCTCCACAATCTCTCAGGCCATCTTCCATCCCTTCTGCCACTCAGCATGTACTGCTACATTACCTTTGTAGAGTCTGGTTTTGTATCTTTTTAAATGTTTTATTATGTATTGATCCTACATTCAGTCTTTCCTAATATCTTCATTTTGCATTGTATCCACCCTCACACCACCATTAATACTCCTTTAGGATCTCATTTCTGCCGCCTGTATTTTCCTCAGTTGGTTTTTCTTTTTTTTTTCTTTTCTTTCTTTTTTTTTAGGGCGCAAAACTGCTATGGTCATTAGCGCCCAGTCTGTGACTTAGGAAAAGGTAAAAAACGAAAATGGAACCAGCAGCTAAGGGAGCAAAACTCAAAAAATTGTAAAACTAAAAGCAGGAGTAAAGCATGAAAAACCACTACAGAAAGGGTTTGGTTGCCCCTCACGTCATCTCACTGGCACTAATAAACTCAAGATCGCAATCGGCTGAGCGCGTTATATGCTAAAATTGACGATATATCAGGCGACAGCTGTAGACGGGCGCGTAACGGAGTAAAATAGGGGTACTCAATTAAAAGGTGTCTTACCATCCACAGCTGAGAGCAGTGGGGACAGAGTGGGGGAGGATCACCGCTTAAAAGATGTCAATGGCTAAAAAGACAGTGCCCTATCCAGAGTCTAGTTAAAATTACCTCCTCCCGACGACGTGTTCAGGAGGAAGAATTTGAAGCACAGGGAAGAGCTTTCACGTCCCGCAATTTATTATGGAGAAGTGTCGACCAATGTGCGTGCCATAAAAGAACAACACGACGACATAAAACACTCCATAGATCGGTGAAGGGAATCGTGCGAATAGCTGGCCAGAGAAGAGAGACTGCAGCCTTGGTCGCTATATCGGCTGCCTCATTTCCACAGATACCAACGTGTCCTGGGATCTAGAGGAATGCCACCGAGATGCCCCCAAATTGGAGCAAGCAGAGGCTGTCCTGAATCCGGTGGACCAGTGGGTGTACAGGGTCGAGAGCTTGGAGACTGAGGAGAGAGCTGAGAGAATCTGAACAGATAACATACCGTATCCGCTGATGGTGACAGATGTTTTGGACAGCCTGGAGAACAGTGTAAAACTCCGCAGTATAAACGGAACACTGGTCAGGAAGCCGAAATTGATTTGGGGTGTCTCCAACAATATAGGCACTCCCTATACAAAATGATGTATTTGAGCCATCAGTGTAAATAAATGTGGCATCCTTCATTTGTGCGCATTGAGCAGAAAATGCCCGACAGTAAACAAGTGAAGGGGTACCATCCTTCGGAAGCTGACAAAGATCATGGAGCAACCAGGTCTGGGGACAGAGCCAAGGTGGTGCTGTACCCCAAGTTCTCAAGAAAGTTTTAGGAAAGTGGAAGGAAAGAGAATGGAGCTGTTGATGGAAGCGGTGGTAGTAGGGAGGGAGGGAGGGCGGCCTGCATACCCTAAATCCAAGAAGGCGTCGAAGAAAATGTCATGGGCTGGATTAGCAGGCATGGAAGACAGATGGCTAGCATAACGACTCAGAAGGACTGCTCGCCGATTGGACAGTGGAGGTTCAGCAGTCTCAGCATAAAGGCTTTCCACAGGGCTGGTGTAAAAAGCTGTAGATACTAAACGTAATCCACGGTGGTGGATAGAGTCGAGACGCCGAAAAATAGGCGGCTAAACAGAGGAGTAAACTATGCTTCTATAGTCCAATTTCGAGCACACTAAGGCACGATAGAGGTGGAGAAGGACCACTTGGTCCGCTCCCCAGGATGTACCATTCAGGACACGGAGGGTGGTGAGAGATCGCAGATAGCGAGCCGACAGATAGGAAATGTGGGAGGACCAGCACAGTTTTCTGTCAAACATGTTGTTGTTGTGGTCGTCAGCCCTGAGACTGGTTTGATGCAGCTCTCCATGCTACTCTTTCCTGTACAAGCCTCTTCATCTCCCAGTACTTTCCGCAACCTACATCCTTCTGAATCTGCTAAGTGTATTCATCTCTTGGCTTCCCTCTACAATTTTTACCCTCCACGCTGCCCTCCAATACTAAATTAGTGATCCCTTGATGCCTCAGAACATGTCCTACCAACCAATCCCTTCTTCTAGTCAAGTTGTGCCCCAAACTTCTCTTCTCCCCGATCCTATTCAGTACTTCTTCATTAGTTATGTGATCTACCCACCTTATCTTCAGCATTCTTCTGTAGTACCACATTTCGAAAGCTTCTATTCTCTTCTTGTCCGAACTATTTATCGTCAATGTTTCACTTCCATACATGGCTACACTCCATAGAAATACTTTCAGGAACGACTTCCTGACACTTACATCTATACTCGATGTTAACAAATTTTTCTTCTTCAGAAACGATTTCCTTGCCATTGCCAGTCTACGTTTTATATCCTCTCTACTTCGACCATCATCAGTTATTTTACTCCCTAAATAGCAAAACTCCTTTACTACTTTAAGTGTCTCATTTCCTAATCTAATTCCCTCGGCATCACCCGATTTAATTTGACTACATTCCATTATCCTCGTTTTGCTTTTGTTGATGTTCATCTTATATCCTCCTTTCAAGACACTGTCCATTCCATTCAACTGCCCTTCCAAGTCCTTTGCTGTCTCTGACAGAATTACAATGTCATCGGCGAACCTCAAAGTTTTTACTTCTTCTCCATGAATTTTAATACCTACTCCGAATTTTTCTTTTGTTTCTTTCACTGCTTGCTCAATATACAGATTGAATAACATCGGGGAGAGGCTACAACCCTGTCTCACTCCTTTCCCAACCACTGCTTCCCTTTCATGCCCCTCGACTCTTACAACTGCCATCTGGTTTCTGTACAAATTGTAAATAGCCTTTCGCTCCCTGTATTTTACCCCTGCCACCTTCAGAATTTGAAAGAGAGTATTCCAGTTAACATTGTCAAAAGCTATCTCTAAGTCTACAAATTCTAGAAACGTAAGTTTGCCTTTTCTTAATCTTTCTTCTAAGATAAGTCGTAAGGTCAGTATTGCCTCACGTGTTCCAACATTTCTACGGAATCCAAACTGATCTTTCCCGAGGTCTGCTTCTACCAGTTTTTCCATTCGTCTGTAAAGAATTCACGTTAGTATTTTGCAGCTGTGACTTATTAAACTGATAGTTCGGTAATTTTCACTTCTGTCAACACCTGCTTTCTTTGGGATTGGAATTATTATATTCTTCTTGAAGTCTGAGGGTATTTCGCCTGTCTCATACATCTTGCTCACCAGATGGTAGAGTTTTGTCAGGACTGGCTCTCCCAAGGCCATCAGTAGTTCTAATGGAATGTTGTCTACTCCCGGGGCCTTGTTTCGACTCAGGTCTTTCAGTGCTCTGTCAAACTCTTCACGCAGTATCTTATCTCCCATTTTGTCTTCATCTACATCCTCTTCCATTTCCATAATATTGTCCTCAAGTACATCGCCCTTGTATAAACCCTCTATATACTCCTTCCACCTTTCTGCCTTCCCTTCTTTGCTTAGAACTGGGTTGCCATCTGAGCTCTTGATATTCATACAAGTGGTTCTCTTCTCTCCAAAGGTCTCTTTAATTTTCCTGTAGGCAGTATCTATCTTACCCCTAGTGAGACAAGCCTCTACATCCTTACATTTGTCCTCTAGCCATCCCTGCTTAGCCATTTTGCACTTCCTGTCGATCTCATTTTTGAGACGTTTGTAATCCTTTTTGCCTGCTTCATTTACTGCATTTTTATATTTTCGCCTTTCATCAATTAAATTCAATATTTCTTCTGTTACCCAAGGATTTCTATTAGTCCTCGTCTTTTTACCTACTTGATCGTCTGCTGCCTTCACTACTTCATCCCTTAGAGCTACCCATTCTTCTTCTACTGTATTTCTTTCCCCCATTCCTGTCAATTGTTCCCTTATGCTCTCCCTGAAACTATCTACAACCTCTGGTTCTTTCAGTTTATCCAGGTCCCATCTCCTTAAATTCCCACCTTTTTGCAGTTTCTTCAGTTTCAATCTGCAGTTCATAACCAATAGATTGTGGTCAGAATCCACATCTGCCCCTGGAAATGTCTTACAATTTAAAACTTGGTTCCTAAATCTCTGTCTTACCATTATATAATCTATCTGATACCTTTTAGTATCTCCAGGATTCTTCCAAGTATACAACCTTCTTTTATGATTCTTGAACCAAGTGTTAGCTATGATTAAGTTATGCTCTGTGCAAAATTCTACAAGGCGGCTTCCTCTTTCATTTCTTCCTCCCAATCCATATTCACCTACTTTGTTTCCTTCTCTCCCTTTTGCTACTGACGAATTCCAGTCACCCATGACTTAAATTTTCGTCTCCCTTCACTACCTGAATAATTTCTTTTAACTCGTCGTACATTTCATCAATTTCTTCATCATCTGCAGAGCTAGTTGTTATATAAACTTGTACTACTGTAGTAGGCATGGGCTTTGTGTCTATCTTGGCCACAATAATGCGTTCACTATGCTGCTTGTAGTAGCTAACCCGCACTCCTATTTTTTTATTCATTATTAAACCTACTCCTGCATAACCCCTATTTGATTTTGTATTTATAACCCTGTAATCACCTGACCAAAAGTCTTGTCCCTCCTGCCACCGAACTTCACTAATTCCAACTATATCTAACTTTAACCTATCCATTTCCCTTTTTAAATTTTCTAATCTACCTGCCCTATTAAGGGATCTGACATTCCACGCTCCGATCCGTAGAACGCCATTTTTCTTTCTCCTGATAACGATATCCTCTTGAGTAGTCCCCTCCCGGAGATCCGAATGGGGGACTATTTTACCTCCGGAATATTTTACCCAAGAGGACGCCATTATCACTTAAACGTACAGTAAAGCTGCATGCCCTCGGAAAAAATTACGGCCGTAGTTTCCCCTTGCTTTCAGCCATTCACAATAACAGCACAACAAAGCCATTTTGGTAAGACCCAAGAATTTAGCGACGTCCAAAAATGGAAAGTTGACAGGTCCTAGATGTAAGGAAGGAGGAATAAACTCCGTACGATGCCAAATATTAACACAAACGGTCTTACTGGGAGAAAAGCGGAAGCCTGTTTCGATGCTCCAAGAGTGGAGGCGATCGAGACAGCCTTGAAGACTTCATTCAAGAAGGCTGGTCCATTAAGAGCTGTAGTAGATCGCAAAATCCTCCACAAAGAGGGAGCCCGAGACATCAGGAAGGAGACAATCCATAATAGGATTTATGGCAATAGCAAACAGTACAACACTTATACACGGAGCCCTGGGGTACACCGTTTTCTTGGGAGAAAGTACGGGAGAGACTAGTCTTCACTAGCACTTTAAATGTGCGCTCTGCCATAAATTCGCGAAGAAAATGTGGCAACCGACCTCTAAAGCCCCAAGAGAACAGTGTGCGGAGGATGCCTGATCTCCAACAGGTATCGTATGGTCTCTCAAGATCAAAAAATATTGCTACTCTTTGGCGTTTCTGGAGAAAATTTTTCATGATGTAAGTGGAGACACCAACAAGATGGTCAACTGCAGAACGATGCTTTCGGAAACCGCATTGGGCAGGTGTTAAAAGACAGCAGGACTCCAGCCACCAAGCTAAACAGCAATTCACCATGCGCTCCAAAATCTTACATACACTACTCGTGAGAGAAATGGGGCGATAGCTAGTGGGGAGATGTTTGTCCTTTCCAGGATTCAGAACAGGAACGACGATAGCTTCCCGCCATCGTCTGGGAAAAGTACTGTCTGTCGAAACTCGAATATAAAGGCGAAGGAGGTAATGCAGACTATGGTATGATAAATGCAGCAAATTTTGGATGTGGGTACCATCCGGTCCAGGGGCGGAGGAGCGAGAAGAAGAGAGTGCGTGTTGGATTTCCCGCATGGAGAAAACAGTATTGTGGCTTTCGCGATTTTGAGAGGAGAAAACAAGAGGTTGCACTTCCGCTGCACGTTTCTTCGGGAGAAACGCTGGCGGGTAATTTGAAGAGCTCGAAATCTCAGCAACGTGTGGACACAATGAGTTAGAAATTGCGACGAGGTCCATTAATGTATCATGCACAACAGTGAGCCCAGAGACCGGGGGGAAACTAGGTGCACCTGATAACCGTCGAATCCGACTCCAAATTTCCGAGGAGCACGTCGCCGCTCACGTATTGTGTCACGGCATGCCTCGTTCCACCAAGGAACTGGGGGCGCTGGGGCAATTCGGAGGTGCGAGGTATTGAACGTTCTGCAGCTGTAAGAATAACATCTGTAATATGAAAGACCTCATCGTCGACGCTAGGAAAGTTACGGTCATCGAATGACGCTAGAGACGAAAAAAGTGTCCAATCGGCTTGGGCAAACTTCCAGCGTCTCGGGCGCATATATGGTAGGTGTGGCTGCAATCGAAGGACACATGGAAAGTGGTCACTCGAGTGTGTATCAGCAAGGGCGAACCATTTGAAGCGCCGAGGTAGCGGAACAGTACTGAACGAAAGGTCCAAATGAGAGATATTTGTCGTGGAGGCAGACAAAAATGTAGGGTCCCCAGTGTTGATGCAAACAAGATCGGCTTGGTGGAAGACGTCTAGCAATAGTGAGCCATGCGGACAAGGATGTGGAGATCCCCAAAGCGGGTGGTGGGCATTGAAGTCCCCAACCAGCAAATAGGGGTTTGGAAGCTGACCAAGAAGATGAAAGAGATCAGCTCATGCCATTGATGTGGACGATGGAATGTATACAGTACAAAGAGAAAAGGTATATCCAGAAAGGGAAAGACGGACAGTGACAGCTTGGAGGGAAGTGTTTAAGGGGATTGACTGATAATGGAATCATGGAGAAGAATCGCGAATCCTCGGTGGGCTGGAGTGCCTTCAACACAGGGGAGATCAAATCAGAAGGACTGAAAATGGAGGAGAACAAAGCGGTCATGGGGATGCAGCTTTGTTTCCTGAAGACACAAGATGACCGGCGAGTAGGATCGTAAGAGGATCGTCAATTCATCCCGATTGGCTCGAATGCCGCGGATATTCCAGTGGATAATGGACATAGGGTGGACAGAAAATGGAAGAATGTGACCAAGGTTACCATCAACTCAACGACTGCTCAGAGCTTGCGACTGACAGCGTGGAATGGCACTCATCCGAAGGCAAAAGATCCTGATCCATAGGTTGTTCAGGAGCATCTCCTGCCACCAGCAATCGGCCGGTTGATCGGCCACCAGCAGTGCACCTCGGCGACGCAGAAGACGGCCGAGGGTAGTTACCGTCAGGTGGTGCTGTAGATGAAACACGCTGTGGCGGAGAAGGAGAGGAACTGGGTTTCTTGTTAGCCTTCTTGGAAACAGGATGTTTAGATGATGGAGGAACCAATGGTTGTGAAGTTGGGGTACGTAAAAAATCTTAACGAGTATGCTCTTTTTTGGAATCGAGATTCAGGAGAACCCGATAAAGGGTGAGCCATTGAGCGAGCAGGCGAAAGTGGGGTGGTTGAAAGGGCGATCCTTGCGCTGGCCGATTTGACGACCGTGTCACTAAAGGTGAGATCACAAGTCTGCGTGGCCACCTCCTTTGTTGGCCGAGGAGAGGCAAGGACAGTGCTGTATTTTCCTGTCTGAGGCACAGTGGGCTTTCGACTGGTGAATAATTTTCGAGCAGCAAAGGTCGACACCTTTTCCTTCACTCTGATTTCCTGAATGAGCTTTTCATCTTTAAAAATGGGGCAATCTCGAGAGGAAGCAGCGTTGTCACCCATACAGTTGATGCAATGAGGGATGGAGGTGGACAAGCACCCTCATGGGCATCCTTGCCACACGTAACACATGTGGCTGTGTTGGAACAGGACTGGCTGGTACTACTGAACCGCTGACACCGAAAGCAACGTGTAGGGTTTGGGACGTAGGGGCGAAAGGAAATTATCTCATAGCCCGCTTTTATTTTCGATGGGAGTTGAACTTTGTCAAATGTCAAGAGGACAGTACGGGATGGAATGATGTTCGTGTCAACCCTTTTCAAGACTCTATGAACAGCCATTACGCCCTTGTCAGACAGGTAGTGTTGAATTTCCTCGTCAGACAATCCGTCGAGGGAGCGTGTATAAACGACTCCAAGTGATGAATTTAAAGGGCGGTGCACTTCCACCCGGACAGGGAAGGTGTGGAGCAGTGAAGTACGCGGCAATTTTTGTGCCTGGAGGGCACTGACTGTTTCTAACAACAAAGTGCCATTTCATAATCTGGAACAAGACTTTACAGGACCTGCAATTGCGTCGACACCTTTCTGAATAATGAAAGGGTTGACCGTGGAGAAGTCGTGACCGTCAGACCGAGAAACAACAAGGAACTGTGGCAACGATGGAAGAACTGTCTGTGGCTGAGACTCAGTGAACTTACACTTGTGAGCAGACATAGTGGAAGATGAGGAAACCATTGCGGAAGAATCCTCCATGATTACCGGCGTCACAGATGGCGCGCTCCTCCCTTGTAAGGGCCCTCTCTGAGGGCACTCCCGCCTTAGGTGATAGTTTACACCTCAGGTCACATTTCATGCATCAAGAATCTGTGTAATTACCAGCCACTCTGACCAGCGGCTCTCCCCAAGGGTGCCACCTACCCTAACCATGGTCCGTCTAGCACAGCTGCCGTTGGCAGGTGTTGTGATGCTCCAAGAAGACAAGCAAACACTCCTTGGCATACATGGAGAGTTAACAACTCAGGAATCAGGAGTGATTCCTGTGTTGTCAGGGGACTCAGCCCGAAGGGTACATAACACCCCCATCACACGGACTGGCTATGTGTGTCTGTGACCTAGCAGGGCAGAAGGGGGCTACCCAAGGAAAGAGAGAGAGGAATCCTCACTGCAGACACCAGTGAGGGAGTTGTTCCCCCAAATGGTTCACACTAAAAAGAGGAAACTTTGAAGGTGAGGTCCAAACTCAAGTGAGGACCTAAAAACCAAAAAGGATAAATGAACAGGCAGAAGGAACAAAATTGCTGACAATAAAGAAAACCAGGTGGATAGCCATGTCCATTTTTTTGTGTTTAGGGCGCTCACCTACTTAGGTCATTAACGCCCACTCACAGACGTTAGTCCACTAATATCAAGGGGGCAATACCAGAGAGTACTTACAAAGACGCAGATATACAAAATAAAAGATTTAGATCTCTTTAGACAAGTCCGCCAATGTAATAAGACTAAGGATATAAGCAGCTGCTCGAGCACCATCAGCTGAAAGTTCCTGCAAGGTAGACGGCAGACACAGGACAACACGAGAGTAAATAAAATGGTGACAGGACAATAAAACATAGCTCACCGTCAATGGATGACCACAGGAGAACTGCGGGGCGGGGTCACCAGACAACAGGTAGCGGTGGCTAAATCGGCAATGCCCAATCTGCAACCTGGCCAGAATGACCTCCTCTTGCCAGGAACATCGTGACGAGGTCGTCCGAAATGCCGGGATCAGTTTGATGGCCCTAAGCTTATTTTCATGGAGAAAGGACCAAGCCTCATGACACAATGATGACACACGCCGACAAAGAATCCCAATAACATCAGTTGATGGGACATAAAAGGATGCTGTCCGAGGCAGGAGGGCAGCAGCCTTGGCTGCGGCATTAGCAGCTTATTCCCAGGCACACCAACGTGGCCAGGAATCCATAACAAAAAGTACATGAGCGCCAGTATCAGCTAGCGACTGAAGGGACCATTGAATTCATTGTATGAGAGGGTGGTCCGAATATGGGTCCCAGAGACTCTGAATGGCGCTCAAAGAATCAGAGCAGATGGCTTAGGCAGAATGACAATGGCGGCAGATATACTGAACAGCCTGATAGAGAGCAGAAAGCTCAGCTGTAAACCTTTAACACTGGTCAAGGAGGAGATATTGAAAGGTATCATCCCCAATGAAAAAGACACATCCAACGCCAGCATTAGACTTGGAGCCATCTGTGTAAATAAAGCCGTTATTAGTGAGCCTCGAACTAAGTTCAAAAAAACTCAAGTGGTATATCGAATCAGCAGCTCTCCTTTGAGAGCGTGCTGAGTTCAAGGTGAACACGAACCTGAGCCTGGAGCCTAGGTGGCATCGGGTTCTCACCCACTCGAAAAGTAGTATGGAGTGTAAAATCAAGTTGCTGAAGCAGGCGACGAAAGTGAACTCCTGGAGGTAACAGGGCAGAGACATACAGCCCATATTGGCGATCGAAAGAGTCGTTGTTTTTGGTTTTAGGGCACAAAACTTCTATGGTCATTAGCGCCCAGCTCGTGACTTAGGAAACAGTAAAAAACCGAAATTGAAAACCAGCAGCAATGGGAACAAAGTCATAAAATTGGAGAAACTAAAACCAGAAGGAATGCTTAAACATCCACTACAGAAAGGGGTTGGTTGTCCCCAAAAAAAGCTTCAAATGATTGACGTCATTTCACTGTCACTAATAAACTGGAGAAAGCGGTCGGCTGAGCGCGTGTCATCTGCTAAAATCGACGATAGATCAGGCGATAGCTGTAGACAGGAGCGTAACGGATTAAAATAGGGGCATTCAATTAAAAGGTGTCTTACCGTCCACAGCTGAGAGCAGTGGGGACAGAGTGGGGGAGGATCGCCGCTTAAAAGATGTCGATGGCTAAAAAGACAGTGCCCTATGCGGAGTCTAGTTAAAATTACCTCCTCCCGACGACGTGTTCGGGGGGAAGAGGTCCAAGCGCAAGGAAGGGCTTTCACTTCCCGCAATTTATTACGGGGAAGTGTTGACCAATGCGCATGCCATAATTGAGCAACTTTGCGACATAAACCGCTCCGTAGATCGGTGAAGGGAAGCGACTAAATAGCTGGCCGAGGAAGAGAGACTGCAGCCTTGGCCGCTATATCGGCCGCCTCATTCCCACAGATACCAGCGTGTCCCGGGAGCCAGAGAAACGCCACCGAGACGCCCCCCAGGTGGAGCAAGCGCAGACAGTCCTAAATCCGGTGGACCAGAGGGTGCACAGGGTAAAGAGCTTGGAGACTGAGGAGAGATCTGAGAGAATCTGTGTAGATTACGTACTGTATCCGCTGATGGCGCCGGATGTAGTGGACAGCCTGGAGAACAGCGTAAAGCTCCGCAGTATAAACCGAACACTGGTCGGGAAGCCGCAAATGGTTTGGGGTGTCGCCAACAATATAGGCACTCCCTACACCTAACGATGTTTTCGAGCCGTCGGTGTAAATAAATGTGGCGTCCGTCATTTGTGCACATAGAGCAGCAAATGCCCGACGATAAACAAGTATAGGGGTACCATCCTTGGGAAATTGACAAAGGTCACGGAGCAGGCAGATCCGGGGATGGAGCCAAGGCGGTGCTGTACCCCAAGTTGTCAAGAAGGTTTTAGGAAAGCGGAAGGAAAGAGAATGAAGCAGTTGACGGAAGCGGACTCCCGGGGGTAGTAGGGAGGAGGAGCGGCCTGCATACCCTACATCAAACAATGCGTCGAAAAAAAGGTCATGGGCTGGATTAGCAGGCATGGAAGACAGATGGCTACCATAACGACTCAGAAAGACTGCTCGCCGATTGGACAGAGGAGGTTCAGCAGTCTCAGCATAAAGGCTTTCCACAGGACTAGTGTAAAAAGCTCCAGACACTAAACGTAATCCACGGTGGTGGATAGAGTCGAGACGCCGAAGAATAGACGGCCGAGCAGAGGAGTAGACTATGCTTCCATAATGCAATTTCGAGCGCACTAAGGCGCGATAGAGGCGGAGAAGGACCACTCGGTCCGCTCCCCAGGAGGTACCATTCAGGACACGGAGGGTGTTCAGGGATCGCAGACAGCGAGCCGAAAGATAGGAAACGTGGGAGGACCAGCACAGTTTTCTGTCAAACATAAGACCCAAGAATTTAGCGACGTCTGAAAACGGAAGGTTGACAGGACCTAGATGTAAGGAGGATGGAAGAAACTCCTTACGTCGGCAAAAATTAACACAAACGGTCTTACTGGGTGAGAAACGGAAGCCGGTTTCGATGCTCCACGAGTGGAGGCGATCGAGACATCCCTGAAGACGTCGTTCAAGAAGGCTGGTCCGTTGAGAGCTGTAGTAGATCGCAAAATCGTCCACAAAGAGGGAGCCCGAGACATCAGGAAGGAGACAATCCACAATTGGATTTATGGCGATGGCAAACAGTACAACACTCAGCACGGAGCCTTGGGGTACCCCGTTTTCTTGGGAGAAAGTACGGGAGAGAGTAGTGTTCACCCGTACCCTAAATGTGCGCTCTGCCATAAATTCGCGAAGAAAAGGGGGCAGCCGGCCTCGAAAGCCCCAAGAGAACAGTGTGCGGAGGATGCCTGTCCTCCAACAGGTATCGTATGCTCTTTCCAGGTCAAAAAATATTGCTAAAGTTTGGCGTTTCCGGAGAAAATTGTTCATGATATAAGTGGAGACAGCAACAAGATGGTCAACTGCAGAACGATGCTTCCGGAATCCGCATTGGGCTGGTGTTAGACTGCGGGATTCCAGCCACCAAGCTAAATGGTAATTCACCATACGCTAAAAAACCTTACAGACACTACTCGTGAGAGAAATGGGGCGATAGCTAGAGGGGAGATGTTTGTCCTATCCAGGTTTCGGAACGGGAACGACAATAGCTTCCCGCCACCGTCTGGGAAACGTACTGTCGGTCCAAATTCGATTATAAAGGCGAAGGACGTAACGCAGACTATGGGTTGATAAATGCAGCAACATTTGGACATGGATACCATCCGGTCCTGGGGCGGAGGAGCGAGAAGAAGAGAGTGCATGTTGGAGTTCCCGCATGGAGAAAACAGTATTGTAGCTTTCGTGATTTTGAGAGGAGCAAGCAAGATGTCGCACTTCCGCTGCACGTTTCTTCGGGAGAAACGCTGGGGGGTAATTTGAAGAGCTCGAAATCTCAGCAAAGTGCTGACCCAATGAGTTAGAAATTACGACGGGGTCCACTAAGATATCATGCGCGACAGTGAGCCCAGAGACCGGGGAGAAACTAGGCGCGCCTGAGAACCGTCGAAGCCGACTCCAAACTTCCGAGGAGGGAGTGAAGGTGTTAAATGAGCTAATAAATCATTTCCAGCTTGCCTTCTTGCTATCGCGGATGACGCGACGGCATCGCGCACGGAGCTGCTTATAGCGGATACAGTTGGCCAAAGTAGGACGGTGACGGAAAATGCGAAGAGCTCGTCGCCGCTCACGTATTGAGTCACGGCATGCCTCGTTCCACCAAAGAACTGGGGGGCGCCGGGGCAATTCGGAGGTGCGTGTTATTGAACGTTCCGCAGCTGTAAGAATAACGTCGGTAATATGTGTGACCTCATCGTCGACGCTGGGAAAGCGACGGTCATCGAATGTCGCTGGAGACGAAAAAAGTGTCCAATCGGCTTGGGAAAACTTCCAGCGTCGCGAGCGCATATATGGCAGCTGAGGCTGCAGTCTAAGGACACATGGAAAGTGGTCACTCGAGTGTGTATCATCAAGGGCGAACCATTCGAAGCGCCGAGCTAGCGGAACAGTACCGACCGCAAGGTCCAAATGAGATAAATTTGTAGTGGAGGCAGACAAAAATGTGGGGACCCCAGTGTTGAGGCAAACTAGATCCGCTTGGTGGAAGACGTCTAGCAATAGAGAGCCAAGTGGACAAGGATGTGGAGATCCCCAAAGCGGGTGGTGGGCATTGAAGTCCCCAACCAGCAAATAGGGGGGTGGAAGCTGACCAAGAAGATGAAAGAGATCAGCTCATGCCATTGATGTGGACGATGGAATGTATACAGTACAAAGAGAAAAGGTATATCCAGAAAGGGAAAGACGGACGGCGACAGCTTGGAAGGAACTGTTTAAGGGGATTGAGTGATAATGGAGAGTATCATGGAGAAGAATCATGAGTCCTCCATGGTCTGGAGTGGCTTCAACAGAGGGGAGGTCATATACGACGGACTGAAAATGAGGGAGAACAAAGCGGTCATGGGGACGCAGCTTTGTTTCCTGAAGACAGAAGATGACTGGCGAGTAGGATCGTAAGAGGATCGACAATTCATCCCGATTGGCTCGAATGCCGCGGATATTCCAGTGGATAATGGACATAGGGTGAACAGAAAATGGAGGAATGTGACCAAGGGTGCTGTCAACTCAACGACTGCTCAGAGCTTGCGACTGACAGCATGGAATGGCATTCAGCCGAAGGCAGAAGATCCTGATCCATAGGTTGGTCAGTAGCAGCCCCTGCCACCAGCGATCGGCCGGTTGACCGGCAACCAGCAGTGCGCCTCGGCGACACGGAAGACGGCCGAGGGCGATTTCCGCCAGGTGGTGCTGTAGATGGGACTCTCCTTGGCGGAGAAGGAGAGGAACTGTGTTTCTTTGTAGCCTTCTTGGAAGTATGATGTTTAGATGGATGAACCGATGGTTGTGAAGTTGCGGTACGTAAAAACTCTTCACGAGTATGCTCTTTTTTCGAAGACTTGGCGTCTGACTTTTGGGCTCGAGATTTAGCAGAACCCGACGAAGGGTGAGCCATAGAGTGGGCAGGCGAAAGTGGTGAGGATGAACGGGCGATCTTTGCGCTGGCCGATCTGACGACCGTGGTACTAAAGGTGAGTTCGCAAGTCAGCATGGCCGCCTCCTTTGTTGGCCGAGGAGAAGCAAGGGCAGTGCTGTATTTTCCTGTCTGAGGCACGGTGGGCTGTCGACTGGTGAACAATTTTAAAGCAGCAAAGGCCGACACCTTTTCCTTCACTCTTATTTCCTGGATGAGCTTTTCGTCCTTAAAAACGGGGCAATCTCGAGAGGAAGCAGCGTGGTCACCCATACAGTTGATGCAGCGAGGGGATGGAGGTGGACAAGCACCCTCATGGGCATCCTTGCCACACGTAGCACATTTGGCCGGATTGAAACAGGACTGGCTGGTGTGATTGAACCGCTGACATCGATAGCAACGCGTATGGTTCGGGACGTAAGGGCGGACGGAAATTATCTCATACCCTGCTTTGATTTTCGATGGGAGTTGAACTTTGCCAATGTCAAGAAGACAGTGCGGGTTGGAATGATGTTCGTGTCAACCCTTTTCATAACCCTATGAACAGCCGTTACGCCCTGGTCAGACAGGTAGTGCTGAATTACTTCGTCAGACAATCCATCGAGGGAGCGTGTATAAACGACTCCACGCGAGGAATTTAAGGTACGGTGCGGTTCCACCCGGACAGGGAAGGTGTGGAGCAGAGACGTACGCAGCAATTTTTGTGCCTGGAGGGCACTGACTGTTTCTAACAACAGGGTGCCATTCCGTAATCGAGAACAAGACTTTACAGGACCTGCAACTGCGTCGACACCTTTCTGAATAATGAAAGGGTTGACCCTGGAGAAGACGTGACCTTCGTCAGACCGAGAAACAACAAGGAACTGTGGCAATGATGGAAGAACCGTCTGTGGCTGAGACCCAGTGAACTTACGTTTGTGAGCAGACATAGTGGAAGGTGAGGAAACCATTGCGGAAGAATCCCCCATGATTACCGGTGTCTCCGATGGCACGCTCCTCCCTTGTGGGGGCCCTCACTGAGGGCACTCCCGCCTTAGGTGATTCTTCACACCTCAGGTCACACCTCCCGACAAACGGACGGAGGGACGAATCGGCACTTTCGGAAGGTATCAGCTCGGGTAATCACCCCTCCCTGGGCCTGGCCGTTACCAGGGGGTACGTACGTGTCCTACCTCTCTACCCAGGGCGGGGAATTACGCGTTACCCCGTCACCGGCTTCGCATGGAAGTGCGTGGGTTGGCCTTCAGACACACACAGGGAGGAAAAAAGAGAAAGGGAAAGAAAAGAAGAGGGGGTCTCAAATGCCGCAGCGGAGAAAAGGGCAAAGAGAAGAGGGAAGGAAAAGACAAGGACGGAGGAAGGATGAGGACTTGCGAGTGTAGAAAGCAAGGAATTTGAAACAGTTTCGAGCGTCCGTCTCCGGACGTAGGCACAAACCATACTCCCAGAGGGGGAGAAAGGGAAGGAAAAAGCCAGAGGTGAGGGGGGGGGCGAAGATGGGGGATGGGGAAGGATGCGGATAGGGAAGGTATGCGGCCCGGGAAGGAAGGAGGGCCACATTAGCTCGGGGTCCCGTGCTCGCTTCGCACGTGTCCACAAAAGAGTTGTGGACCCCCTGGGGGGGATCGAAAGAGTCGTCAAAGAAGCAAAAATATGATGGGTGGTCGGGCATTGACATCAGTCAGCAGACGTACCGACAAAGCAACATATCGTGCCGGTAGTTAAGTGCTAATGCAGGAGCTTTGGCATTCAGACTCTCAAAAGGGCTGGTGTATAATACTCCAGTCACCAGACTTAACCCCCGATGGTGGATAGAGTTTAGACGGTGTAAGATGGACTGCCGAGCAGAAGAGTAGACAATGCTCCCATAATCCAGCTTTGATCGGACAATGGACTGATATAAGCAAAGCAGGACCATTCGATCTGCTCCCCATGACGTACCACTGAGAACACGGAGGACATTTAGGGAACAGGTACAACGAGCAGCCAAATAAGGCCCATGTGGAGACCAGCGAAGTTTCCTGTCAAATGTAAGACCTAAAAATTTTTTTGTATCCACGAATGGGAGAGCAACAGGACCGAGATGTAAGAATGATGGAAGAAACTGTTTGTAACGCCAGAAGTTCATACACACCATTTTCTCACCAGAAAAACGAAAACCGTTAGCGACACTCCAGGAATGTAGACAGTTTAGACAATGCTGAAGACAGCGCTCCAGGAGACATGTTCTCAAAGCGCTGCAGTAGATCGTAAAGTCATCCACGAAATGGGAGCCCGAAACCTTAGCTGGAAGGCAATCCATTAATGGATTGACAGCTATGGCAAAAAGGGCCTGTGGCATCCCATTCTACTGGCGAAAGGCATGTGACAAAACAGAACCCACACGTACCCTGACTATTTGATCCATTAAGAATGCGTTAATAAAAAGAGGGAGGCAATTGCGAAGGCCCGAAATGTACATGGTGTGGAGAATACCTGCCCACAAACAGGTGTCATAAGCCTTCTCCAAATCAAAGAAAACAGCCACCTTCTGGCGCTTACGCAAGAAGTTGTTCATAATGAAGGTTGACAAGGTAGCTAGGTGGTCAACAGCAGAGCAGCGCCTACGAAAGCCACATTGGACATTGGTAAGGAGGCGTCAAGATTCACGGAGCCAAACGAATCGAGAATTTACCATGTGCTCCATCACCTTGCAGACGCAGCTGGTAAGGGAGATGGGGCGATAACTGGAAGGAAGGTGATTCTCCTTTCCTGGTTTGGGTATGGGAACAACAACTGCTTCACGCCAGTGTGTGGGAACATGACCTTCAGTCCAGATGCGATTATAGGCGTGAAGAAGACAGCCTTTACCTGCGCGAGAAAGGTTCTTCAGCATCTGAATACGGATACCATCGGGCCCCGGAGCAGAGGATCGGGACCAGGCGAGTGCACTTTTGAGTTACCGCATGGTGAAGGTGGCATTGTAACTTTCATGATTCAAAGACTGGAAAGAAGGAGGCCGTGCATCCACTGCTGGTTTTCAGGGGAAGAAGGCAGGGTGGTAATGGGCAGAGCTCGAAACCTCCATGAAAAAGCGGCCGAAGGCATTTGAGACATCCTCAGCATCCACAAGGACTTCATTCACTACAGTCAGGCCAGAAATCAGGGAGTGGACCTTGGTGCCAGACAGCCGACACAGGCCAACCCAGAATACTGAAGAAAAGGTAAAACTGTTGGATGAGCTGGTGAAAGCCACCCAGCAAGCCTTTTTGATTTCTTTGATAACACAATGACATTGTGCACGGAGTCGTTTGTAACTGATACAGATTGCCAACTTAGGGTGGCACTGTGCGTAAAGCACGTCGCCGAGCATGAATAGCATCGCTGCATGTGGTAGTCCACCTGGGGACTGGGACTCGATGTGGAGAAGAGGAAGTACGAGGGGTGGAATATTCAGCAGCAGTGAGAATAACGTCCATGAAGTATGCGACCAGACTATCACAACTGGAGAAGTTTTGATCATGGAAGGTCGCCAGGGAGGTTGACAAGCCCCCCAGTCAGCTTTGGAGATGTTCCAGCTAGTGGTATGTGGAGAAAAGGTGTCATGCAGAAGATGGATTATGCAGGGAAAATGGTCGCTCGAGTATGTGTCAGACAGAGCATACCATTCCAACCGACATGCAAGTTGGATTGTGGATGTTGAGAGGTCCAGGTGGGAATAGGTATGCGTTGTGTCTGAAAGGAAGGTAGGTGCACCGGTATTTAAGCAGACAA
This sequence comes from Schistocerca nitens, assembly GCF_023898315.1. Classification (NCBI taxonomy): domain Eukaryota; kingdom Metazoa; phylum Arthropoda; class Insecta; order Orthoptera; family Acrididae; genus Schistocerca; species Schistocerca nitens. Next base: position 1,135,731,063 of record NC_064615.1, on the reverse strand, counting down.
AATTGAGATGGTTGAAAAGGTCTGCCAAGAGTGAGCCTCTCAGGCAGGATGCTGGAGAGCCCTAAAGGGGATGGTGGGCATTAAAGTCTCCAATCAACAAAAATGGTGTAGGAAGCTGAGTAATCAGTTGTATCATGTCTGCCCTAGTGAAAGCAGACGATGATGAAGTGTAAACAGCAAGAATGGAGAATGTGAAAGTGGAGAGAGTAATCCGGAAGGCAACTACCTACAGATCTGTGTGCAATGTGATTGGATCATAGTAGACCTCATCAAGAACCAGCAACATGATCCCTCCATGAGCCTGAATACATGCCACAGGGAGTAGGTCAAAACGCATGGAGGTATAGTGTGTCAGGTCAATATGATCGCATGGGCGTAACTTCGTTTCTTGGAGACCTACGACAAGCAGGCATAAACTCAAGAATTGCGTCTGCCCCCTTCCTGAGCTGGTCGGGAGTGGTGGCTTCCTCCGCCGGTTAAAGGCCAGATGATCGGCTACCAGTGGTGCGGCCTGGCGAAACTGAAGATGGCCGGGGACAGCAATTTGCGCCTCTGCAGACATGGAGAACTCTTTTTTTTCTATGAGCCTTCACTGAAGAATTAAGTTTTGTCGATAGAACAGTTGATTTGTGTGAAGTTTGTGTACACAAGAAACCTTCGCGTGTCAGTTCTTTTTTGAAGGTCTGAGCCCCTGATTTAGAGGTCCTTGTCTTAGCAGTAGCTGATGAAGATGTTTGAGAGTTAGGGTTGGTGGGAGGAAGAGGAGACTTTGATCAGGTGATCTTAGCACTGGCGGATCTGATGATCAAATTGCTAAATGTTAGATCACATGTCTGTGTAGCCACCTCCCTGGTACGCCGAGGAGAGCCGAGAATGATACTGTATTTGCCTGAAGGAAGCACAGAGGGCTTCCTGCTAATGAATAACTTGCAAGCAGCTGACGTCGACACCTTCTCGTTCACTCGAATTTCCTGTATACTTTTCTTACCTTTGTAGAGGGGGCAGTCACGAGAGGAGGCAGCATGGTTGCCCATGCAGTTGATACAATGAGGGTATGGAGGTGGACAGTCACCCTCATGGGCAGCCCTGCCACAGGTAGCGCATTTAGCTGCACTTTATCAAGATTGCCATGTATGGTTAAACCACTAACATTGGTAACACCTTGTAGGGCTGGGTACATACAGCCGAACAGAAATGACCTTGTAACCCGCTATAATTCATGAGAGAAGTAAGGGCATGAAAACAAGAAGAAGAGTGAATGTAGGGAAACACCAATAGAGGAAGAAAGTGTGGGGATGGAGAAAAACAAAGGAAACAGGATCCTGGATTTTTCAAACAACCATGTCCGGGTGAAGGCTTGATACATTACTCCCAAAAAGAGAGAGTTGGAACGAGGCGGCATGGGGTAGGGGGGTAGGGCAGACAGGAAAGGAAGGAGAACTGCACTAGCTCGGGCCCCTGTGCTCGCCACGCACATATCCAAAAAAAGAGTTGTGGACCACCCTGGGAGCATAGCCATGTCGAAATGAACTGGAGTACCAAGATTGGGGAAGGAGGGGGCAACTGGGAGTCGGCAAGGATAGGGAGGGAGGGCAGGGTGACAAATGTGGCCAGTAAGGAAGAATTGGCTGCAAGAGTTCAGAGTCCCACATGCGCCACGTGTGAACTCACGAAAGAAGAAAGAATTGCAAGCCCCCTGCAGGAAGAGGGGGTTCTGACTTGAGGGCATCAGAGTGTAACATAAAGTTGCCCACCATAAAACTTCCATCATTCAAATGTGATGTAAAGTGGTTCAGGCATCATTTGTGAGTCTTGTGGTAAATAGAGAGGAATTAGAGGACACTGCTAAATAACCACTTGCTTAGTTCAGTAACATGTGCAGCTCACTGCCAATCTTCTTGTGACTACCACCAATTTTAATGTAGCTTTTGATACAGTTTGCAACACATACAATAATCCTAGGCTGATTGCATCAGCACATCTGAAGAATGATGTTAATGTTCCTGTCAGTGACCGGGGAAAGTGCAAATGAACTTGGTGCACTACTTCAAGCAATGTTCATTTGCTGATTGGATTACAACTAAATGTATCCTTTCAAGACTTAATTATATCACTGTTCTTTATAGAAAATGTTGACCCGTCTGTAAGAACAGAATTTAAAATCTGCCTGAGTTTCAATAGCTTTCTGACATTAGAATATAGATATGCTTTACTCACAAATAAATGCAAATCCGAAATCATTAAGGCTACAGTACTATCAAGACACAGCACAAATTGGAACAAACAGCAGATCACCTACAATGCCAACCACATTGGGCATTTGAGATGAATCTAGTCCCTGCTAGTGCTGCATTGGTCAAGTGCCACTTGCCTCATGCTTTGCAGAAGTGCAGAAAATTAAGGCAAGCCACAAGTAGCAAACACAAACCTATAGTGATGCCCAACAAACTGATCAACAACTGTCCCAAGGGTGATCGTAGGGCTTCTAGTTGCACATCTGTATGCTGTCATGCTTGTTGAAAATGGCACCACACACTGCTACAGACAGAAATAAAACAACAATGATGGAACAAGGAAGGACTGTCCTAGTGATATGAAACACAAAAACAATGGTATACATTCATCAAATACATTGCGTTATTGCTCACTTAAAGTCATCAGAGACAAACAAATGCTGCTTACGACAGTGACAACACAGTTGACAGATAGCAGTGGCACATGGCAAACTTATGCTCCCTTAGTTTCTGACTCACAGTCATGATTTATATCTGAAGCATGTGCACAGTGCCTCTCACTTCACAGATGGCACAGTAAAGTATACATGCAAGGAACAGGTGGAATCATATCAGAAACGAAACAGCACATCTCTGTTCAAGTTGACTCCTGTATAAACATCTTCATTTCACCTTCTGTCTGGGATCAAGACAAGATGTCAGTTACCTTCAGCAAAATTAAACGGTGTGTTGGATTTGACACATATAAAACGTATCGATCTAGAATTTTGGTCACCTGGCAAGATCGACAAATTGCTGGGAGCAAAAGTTTCTCTGTACATTCAGAAGGCAAGGACTATCTCCATAAGAACTGATCATCCAGTGCTTTAAGAGACAGAACTGTGTTGGGTTATGTATGTCAAAGGAGTATCAAATGGTAGAACACAAAATTTTGTCAAGGTGGCCATTCATGTTATGCTTTGTGAAAACTGACACCGACTTTCTTGAACAAACTGTGGAAGACAGAAGGATTAAATCATGTCTGAGCCATAGCAAGATTTGCACGTGTGTGTTGGTTTGGTGGGGCCTGGAGAACAGTTGGCGGTAGGGAATGTGGCTGGCAAGATGTTGCTTTTGGGGGACTCCCGCTGTCTGGTGCGGGTCCCGAGATGCTGCTGAAGGTTGAATGAGTCACGTCAAGCTGGGCTGGCTCTCATGAGGCCAGATAGCAGTGAGCTGCATGAAGACATACGGACATTGCAAGCAACCTGATTGGCAAGTAACTGGCTTACTCTACAAGCTTAAATTTTATGGCTCCTTAATGATCACCTGAGTGTGTAGGATGCAATAATATCCTGGCTCGAATCCTGCAATGCACGGGCCCTTCACAACTGAGTGCAGTAAAGTGTTGTTCTTTTATATTTGAGTGAGTTCATGTCTGTGTTATCTAAAATTGCATCTGTTATATTAATGCACCTATGAGTGACTGAGTGCATGATCATCAGTCAGTGTTATTAATTGCAATTTGTGTTCCAGGTAATATGTCATGCAAGTGTAAGAGTATTCCCTGTTAAAGTCTCAGGAAGAGAATCAATTGTAACATGATCTAGGTCAGAGGCAAAGTGATCTTGGTACATGGGTACACTTGAGTTATTTTATCAGCAGGTGCTGATATTTTCAATTCTGAATAACAGAAATTTTAAACAGTATTAATTACATTGCTAGTCACTTGTGCCATTTGTTCACATTTTCTACTTCCTGCACCTTCTTGTGTGAAGCTTCATTAATGCAGAATTCTGTTCCTATAGGTGTGTGTTGGCAGGGTAGCTTTGGCAGGAAATGATGTGTTCTTGTTCCCTGTGCCCAGAGCAGAGGCATGTTTGCCTTTTGCCATGGTGGCCCCTCTATTGTCGCACGGCGTCTGAGTTGACTGGCAGTCCGCTGCCCCTACCAGTCGCACGAGTGAAGCGTAGTTGCTCATCTGACATGTTCCATGACAGTGTGTCACAGTTTGGGCAGGAACCAGTAGTCTGCTCTATTCGGTGAATTTATTTAGCTCAGAAGGCTAAGGTACACTTACCAAGCCTGAGGTTCCTCCTCCTTATAACTAACTACTCACTTAAATGTTGCACCCTTATTAACAATTCTCAATACGTTAAGTTTAAAACCTGTTAGTTATCAGTGTAAACTGTCGATCTTTACCTTGGTAAATAATCATTAGTCCACTTGGGGAATTTAGCTGCTCGTTCTTTGTTGACTGTGATAGAGCTCTGCTGTAGCTTGCGATCTGCTCTGAATTTTTGACAACTGTACGTTTATTAAATGTCAGTTTTAATGTTTGTTTGCAATGCATGGTTTGGGATTCATACTTAAAATTCATACCTTCCCATGTGTCTGGTATGAGGCACTGTGTATTTTACTGCTTACTGGTTTTCCTTTCTTTTTGTTATGTGTTGTACATTACTAAGAGGCCTTCCAGCAAATACAATCAGTGGTGTGGCTTGCGAATCTTCCTGTATTTGGATGAATGTTTTTCAATTGTGCAACAGTAACTTAAGTTTGCAAATTGTTAATGCATCTAATGTCAGTCACTGTAATTAATTTCATTGATAAAATTGTTTGTTGAACCAGCCCAATTTCCTTGTTTTGTGAACTGTGTACTTCCAATTTCATGCCCTTTTCATAATGGTACAATTGCCAAAATATGGATTCTAATTAATTAATCCTGCTAAAGTTTTTACTGCGAGGCTCATGACTGTTTTAATACGCTTTTAAATTGTAATAATATGAATGATGTTAAGTAATAAATTGTATTACATAAAACAACAAATGAAAAAATATGTGAGTCCACATTCCACTTCTTTTCCTTAAAGCTGTCCAAACACTAGTTGTGTGGTATCAATGTCTCAATGATGGAAGAAGAGCAGCAATGTGACTCGCACTTCGTGGAACACACAACTAAAGATTCAACAGATAGGTTCTTAGTTCATCTTCCATTTCAGGAATAGCAAAGTTTGTTATGCAATTATTTCCACAATGCAGCAAAGTGCTTCTCCCAGACTGAACAGAAACTAACAAGACAATCAAAGTTTGTGGAAAGCTACACAGAGTTTATGAGGAAGTACGAAGGTTTACGACACACGGTAGTAGTAGTCATGACAGAAGCCATTTCATAGTACATGGCACTTCAGCTCAACTACTAAACAAGAGCAGCATTTGATTGTCTTGCCAAATCAAACACAAATTTGTCACTAAACAGTCTTCCAATGATATGACCAACCATTCAACATTATTTGTAATCCATAACATTATGCTTCCACATACATCGCATTGCCTTCACAGTAGACATGGAGAATATGCATTGACAAGTTCTGGTAGTAGATGAAGATCGCACTTTCCAAAGAATATTGTGGAGGAGTGATAGATCTGCACCACCTCTGGGATACCAATGAAAGACAATCACATACAGAATGACTTGTGCGCCCTTTTTGCAGCCAGTGGTCTGTTACAGTTAGCTCACAAAGAGAGTGAGCGGAGTGAGGCAGCGAACATTCTCACTAATCATTTCAATATCGACCATTGTATCTCAGGATGCAATACAGTAAGGGGTGAAATCAAGCTCCAGTAAGATCTCATTAAGATATTGATAAGAGGTGGAGCTTCACTATGGAAATGGTACAGCAACACAGACGAACTGCACTGTACTGTGTGCCACATCATACATTTTTGATCCATTTGGATTAATTAGTCCCACTGTTATCAGATTTAAGATATTTTTGCAATGTCTATGGCAGCATAAGTTAATGTGGAATGGGCCCTTGTCCTCAGAGTTGCACACCTTGTGGCAGACACTATACATTGAGATTCATATGACAGACAGCATGCGTGTTGATCATATGGTCACTGCAGGAGGGACAGCTACCTGTATACAGGAGTCAGTACAAGATCTGGTTGATCATCCAAAGGTTGATCATTTGATTCTGTTTCATGTATCAGAGACATACCTGAATATTACTGGAAGCAAATCCCAAACAGCGAACGTAGCTACAGAACGTAGCTACACAGTTAATTTTACTTCACACAGCACAACCGGTGATAGATGAGCTACCAAACATGAAGTTAGATTTATTGAATTACTGTGCAACCCAAGATAAACTTGTGATACCCAAAGACAAGAAGACCTCTCTATGAAGTGCACGAGAAATCAATTTAATGACCATGATAATATTCTACAAAAGGGTATTTTTCAAGTTCGTCTGGCTATGATAATAGCAAGAAGAGTGACTCCATTACCATTTTAAAAATGGTGAATGACGTATAACTGCAATAACTAAATATTTTAGACAACTGTAGGTGGTAAATATCATGTTTAATGAATATCAAATGTGGTGTAACCTAGCTCTGGGGTAAAGTTACATATTTTGCAATGTCTATAGTACCAATGAATGATGGTCGCTGCCATAAAGTCACATTCTAGTTCAAATAATGGGTTTAAACTTTTATTCACTTCAGGAATTTTTTCTCTTGCACATGAAATCTGCTGCAAATGTGTGAAGAGTTTCTGCAGGGTGGGACAGCAATAGTTGCTTCATCAGGCTTCACTGTACTTGCGGATTTGAGTGTTTTATTCCATGCTATCTCATTCTCATTCAGTGAAGTGCCTGGCCCTAGATCTGTTGCACTGTGACAATGCCATTATATCAGGAGACAAAATATGAAGTTACGATGTCATTAGCCAGTATGCGAGTATTCTTTGATATATTTTTGTAATTGTTCAGTAGGTAATTACATTGTAAGAAAAGACTTGAGACAACACTTCACTTACCAGTGCAAATGAAGTTGCAAAGGTTGTGGTGTCAGGAAAGATTGGAGTGCAAAAAATAATAAGCATGAAGTGAAGATGAATAGGATATGTAGAAAGGTGTTGATTAATTAAAATCGGGTGTGCAGGGCAGCCCACAGAAGGGCTAAAAACCATGGGCTAATGAAATTTGTTAGCACCCTGGAAGGAGACTAGGAAACAGTGGAGGGGGGGGGTTCATTACATGCCACAAAGCCAAACTTCCTATGCTGCTGGTGAAACTCACCATCACTCTGTCAGTCTCAGTGGTGCTGCCTCTACTTTCACTCACCTGAGCAATAGGACGCGGGGCTTCCCCCACAACAGGGCCTGATTGACAAAAAAGGAAATTGTGTGTTAATATAAAAAATACTTAATCTGCAAAAGTCAAACAAACAGTTGATAAATGAAGACTGTTTCAATATGACATTATAAAGAACAGAATCAATTATTTCAATCTTTTAGAGAGCCTAGTGATCAGCGAATAACTGAGCATCTAATCTAGTCAATTATGTACAACAGTGAACATTACTAACCGAGTTCCACAAAGTCAGAACTTTATTCCAGTTGCAAGCTGGCTATCTGAATACCACCAGGGGCAAATAAACTTTTATTGTCAACATTTCAAATAATTATTAACCAAATTTTTTATTTAAAACCCTGTAGTAATCAGCTTATTAAAACATACAAATTTATGTTACAGGGTTAATTTAACAATTAGGAACTGAGTGTATGACTGTATATGCAGCCTCACTCACTGCAGGCATATGCTGTCATTCTATTCATCCAGTAGTTGACAATGAGTGTACTTGGTGACTTGCAGAAAACTTCACCAATCATTTCAAATTATCATTAAACTTTCTCAGCGATACCCCACAGAAAGTAATAGCAAAAATGTTATCACTTACCACATTTTTGTTGTTCATGCAGTAAAATTGCATATCAAACACATACTATGTAATCCTCCTTTCTTTACTTACAGATGATACACATAGCCAGGAGACGGTGTAGCAGATTATCCGGGGTATTTCTCAGGTGCATTCTTTGTAGAGGTGAGGTAGGATGAAATTTGTTGGGTATGGGAACAGGGTGGAGTAGAAGACATAATAGGAATGAGGTGGAAGTGTGTGGTGTACCATATGACTGGTACCTTACAATGCTGTCTTGTGACATTCAACAGAGTGCTGCCTGTTGCTGGCATGTTAATAAACCTGAAACAAACTCAGAGCAGCTCATCTTGCCCATGACAGCCATTGCATAGTTTCTGTATAGGGACCACATGACACTGGACAATTTTCCGGTATTCCTGTGCTCTTCACAGCCTTCATAGACCACTGCACAATGGCTCACCAGCCAACCCAAGTCCCAGACTTGACATCCACAATCTACTTCCGAGTGCCATGACTATATTAATAAGAATGTAGCCCACAATATTGACATCACTAGTGCAAACTACTCTTTAGATACCTAGAGCAGTGGCTCTCAGTTGTTACACACAGAGTGCTGAACTGGAGCTTCAAGAATAGTTATCATGTTATCAGATATCTTGTAGTGGATCAGGTCATTCTCTACCTTGCCTTAAATAGAAATCTGTTTCCTTTGCTGCATGTTGTTACATACAATCTGTGTTTCTATGAAGCTCTATTCCTCTTGGCTACTTAGAAACACCTCTCTTCTTGTGGTTTTTTTTCATTACTACCTTGTCTCTGGAAACTAATTACCAGTGTCTTGTATTCCATTGGGCAGCCTTCATCTCTGTGTTCAAGTGCATCTACACAGGGTTTGAATGGTTTTGCTCTATGTTCAAAAAACACTCTTACCATTTCCTTTGAGTTGGATAGTACTCTACACCTTTGTATTGTGATGTTCTCTGATTGATTGTCTTCTTATTACATGTTTTATCTTGCATCTGTTTTCATCCCTCCTTGATGATGATGTGGCCTGGTATTTTTCTTTCAGAACCGTGCATCCTGGATGGCACTGCCATCTCCTCCATGGGGATGACAGTTGTCATATTTTTGGCTGCTGTAACAGTCACAACTATTCCTCTGAGCACTACAATATTGGAATATAGGAAATTACCAGTGCTGCTGGCAGTGCTCAGCTTAACTCATATTAGTGACAACCTTACAGCGTAACAGGACTATTGTTATGTTTTTTTGCACTAGGAAGCCATTTAACATGCCCGACATTATAATGTGCCTTCTGTGTTGCAATGAAGTTCTAATGTTCATGACAACCTGAGCATATTTCTCACCTTGTGCATGGATCATCCATAATAGGTGGGATGAATGACCATGTGAGTGGGTGGCAGATGGGGCAATGCAGCTCCCTACTGGACTCCCTGTAGAGAGGTGAGGCAGGAAGACAAACACATTGGTCTGGGAACAGACTGTAGTGAAAGTCTGAATGGGAA